>NC_054702.1:17171928-17217138 GCF_016097555.1 Gigantopelta aegis
ATACATACATACATAGACACTGAGAAACAGATACAGACAAGATAGATAAATAGATCGATGGAATGGGATGGGAATTAGTATGTGATGGGATCATGGGTTATTTTCAGTTAGAAACATCTTATTAGAAGATGCAACAGCACGTATTGCATTTTTTTGTTTTATTGTTTTTTCAGCTGACATCATTCCATACGCAAAGCTTGCAACCTTCACAGGGAGTATTCTCATAATTCCAGTTGGTATGTTTCTGGTGATCCTGGTATACGTGGGCAGCTTCTTTGGAACTCTTTTTGGATGCTACTTCCCTCGAGGGATTAAACTGCAGACTGTCTTCATTATCATAATTGCACTGAGCGCCGTCACTGGTGCGCTCAACATGAGTGCCAGTCAACTGTATGACCCCATTTTTGCCATCGTCTACAGTGGCCTGTTTGGAATCTTCACAGGTAAAATATCCACTTTCAGAATTTTATTTTTTCATTTAGGTACACAGAAGAACAGTTGCATATACTTGCTCCACGACTGAACTGTTGTGAGTGCGGAAAGAACCCTGACGGTTAATTTGTAATAAGAGCACTATGGCAGTAGCATACCCACTTTAAGTTTAAGCGCTTGTCTTGGGCAAATACCTCATGTAATTGGGATGTTCGTCCAGGACGGGTTAAAGATTACTGAGAATGAATGCATTATTAACCACACCACAGCACAAAAATACATCGAATATTGGGTAAACAAAAATATGAATAAATTGATGATCAACAGTGCAAGAGTCAATTTTGTGAAAGACATAATGAAGCGTATTAACATTAAATACCAAAAACTCAAATCTTCAAAAAGACCAAATTGAAAGCTGTAGTCAGACCATAAAAACCGTGAATAAACAAACCGACATTGAACTGAATTATCAAGACAAACCCAAAACAAAAAAGATTTGAAAGTATACAGCTGTGAAAGATCAACACGACATACCAAAAATAAAATCTTCGAAAAGACAAAAACAAACGATGTGGTCAGACCATAGCAACAATATATGTAGCTGTGGTAAAAAAAAAAACAAAAAAAAAAAAAAAACATGAAACGAAAAATATATTTGACAAAATTATGACAGATGTTTATTGAACTTGTTTTTAAATTTTGCAAGAGAAAGAAAAAGAAAAAAATGTTTTATTTAACGACGCACTCAACACATTTTATTTACGGTTATATGGCGTCAGACATATGGTTAAGGACCACACATATTTTGATAGGAAACCCGCTGTCGCCACTTCATGGGCTACTCTTTCCGCAGAAAGGGATCTTTTATTTGCGCTTCCCACAGGCAGGATAGCACAAACCATGGCCTTTGTTGAACCAGTTATGGATCACTGGTCGGAAATTTTGCAACAGATACAGAATGTATGCTGTATTCGCCACTCTCAGGGAATGCTGCCACCCCTGCACTACGGTGAGCAACAACTCACGCTGGGGAAATTATCGAGAAAGAAGGAAGGAAATGTTTTATTTAACAACGAACTCAACACATTTTATTTACGGTTATACACCGTCGGACATATAGTTAAGGACCACACAGACACTGAAAGAGGAATCCACCTGTCGCCACTTAACGGGCTACGTTTTTCGATTAGCAGCAAGGGACATTTTATATGCACCATCCCTCAGACAGGATAATACATACCACAGCCTTTGATATACTAGTCGTGGTGCACTGGCTGAAACAAGAAATAGCCCAATGGGCCTATCGACGGGGATCGATCCCAGACCGACCGCGCTTATCAAGAAAGAAGTCAGTTTAGTTGTGCACCTCCCCTCTGAGGTATTAAATCTGAATTATAAAACCATATTCCATGATCAAAATCGTATATCTGCACAAGGCAAAGTCGAAAGGAAGTTTTAGTCTAAGTCGTGATAGCTTCCACCAACCACTATCAGGTGCTCGTCCTTAGGATGACTGCCACTTCCTAAGAGATGTAGAATATAAATCCAGAGTACCAACCGGACTTCAGGCTAATGACTTAACCGTTATACCAGCGAGGCTGGTCCTCATTCAATTCATGTCTAGCATTTCAGGCTGTCGCATAATTGTTGACACTCACTAGTTATTGGTTAAACAGTGCGTTCGGGAAGCAATAAACAAACTTTTTTCACTTAAATAGTCCAAATGTGAATACGTTACATTCATTTCATCATTTCTTAAACATTATTGGAGGTAAAAATATTTACATTTTGAACATATGTAATTTTTTTTGTAGGTATCGGCATTCCTTGTTTGCAGTACACAATACCTATAGCATTCGGCGAGGAAAACATAGTCCTGGGAACAGGCATTTTGGAGTTTTCTTTCGGTCTGGCCACCATTGCAGTAATGCCATTGGCGGGTGAGTTTGACATGAACCCAGTAAATGTACACATGTTATTATTACTCAAGCAAATGAAAATGACTATATGCGGGGGGCATATTGCCCTCGGCCTGACGGCTATCAATTCTTTATGAGCAACGGACATACCTCGTTAATTTACGTTGAGCTCAATTAGTCCCTGGACGGTTGAACACATCACTGTAAACATTATAACATTTAAGCATTCATTCATTTCAACTTATTTTCGTACTTTGATCCAATTAAGGTTCAAGCACGCTCTCCTGGGCACACATCTCAGCTAGTTGGGCTGTCTGTCCTGCGCAGTGGGTTAGTTGTTAATTATTAGAGGCTCCTATAACATTATTAAATGTAGATCGTAAAATTGCTTCTAGCGTTATAGCCTTTAGAATGAAAACTGTTTTGTCAAATGTAACAAATGAGTCTCAAGCAGGATTTTTAAAAGGGAGATTTATAGGTGAAAATACTAGGGTTATATATAATTTACTGAACTATTGTGACATAAATAAAATTCCAGGTTTACTGTTTACGATTGATTTTAAAAAAGCGTTCGATACTGTTGAATGGGAATTTATAGATAAAACATTAGAAGCATTTAACTTTGGACAGTCCTTTAGAAAATGGATAAAATTATTTTTATATAATAGCAATAGTGCGGTTTTAAATCTCGGCTATCTTTCAGATTCTTTAAATGCGAACGAGGCTATAGGCAAGGCGACCCACTTTCACCATATTTATTCATTATATGTGTCGAGTTGCTGTCTGCTGCTGTCAGAAGTAATACGGATATTAAGGAAATACACATCAATAATCAAGAATATTGTATTTTTCAGTATGCAGATGACCCTAACTTTACCTTAAATGGATCAGAAAAAAGCTTAACCAAAGTTATAAAAATAGTAGATGATTTTGCTTCTTGTTCAGGCCTTAAGATAAACACAGATAAGTGTACGGCAACATGGTTTGGTTGCAAAATAAACTCTAATGAGCAGTTATACCCACACATTCCACTAAAATTCTCGGCATAATATTTTCAACAGATCTCCAGAAATGTGTTCACTTAACTTTGAAAAACAATTATGTAAAGCGAGAAGGATTATATTTTCGTGGTCAAACAGTATTAACTATTAATGGTAAAATAATAATTATAAGGTCACAAATTCTTCCACTATTTATTGCTCTTCCAAACCCAAATAATTTATTTTTCAAACAATTCAATACATTATTATACAAATTTATCTGGAATGGTAAAATAGACAAAATTAAGAGAAATTAACTAATTAATGAGTATAAATGATTGATCATTTGTCATTTTGCAGATAGTTAAAAGTAACATAGGTAAAAAGACTAATAACATCAGATGGTTTGTGGCAAAAGTTGACAAAGACAATATTACTCGACTTTGGAAGTTTAGACATTTTTTCATTTCAGAAAAAAACTATTACATAAGACAACAAAATGTCTCCAAAATGTATTCTAGAAAGATGTAATCAATAATTATGCATTACTACAGAAAAATGAATTTCAAAATAAAAACAAACCTGACTACTAAATTTTATTCCACCTAAAATAATAAAACAGTTCCTACATTGGCATGAAAAGGGTCTAAAATCAGTATGTGATTTATTTACACCAAATAGTAATGATAAAGCGATTCATTGGAGTTAAAAATGAATATAACCTAAATGGTAATTATTTACTATACTTTAAAATACTTTCATATATTTCAAAATATTGGTTACGCAAAATAAAAGGACATATGTTAACTTCTGAAAAACCAGATAATGACAATATTTTTAAAAGAATGCAAAAATCGAAAAGCTGTAAATTTATTTTATATATAAAATCAAAAGTATTTTTTACATTACATATTGCGAATAAATGGTCACAAAAACTTAATACAAATATTACTGAAGGTCATTTGTCAAAATGTTTTAAAATTATAAAACAAATTACCCCTGACATTAAAATTCAAAAACTCAAAAGTTTCAATTCAAGCTTATACGTTGTATTTTGACAACAAATACCTGTATGTGTGGCATACAGGCAGATAATAAATGCAGTTTTTGTACTAACGAACCAGAATCTTTAGAACATATATTTTAATATTGCCCTCACTCTAATCAAATATGGAAAACATTTGAAATCTGGCTCGAAACAAAGATAGGATCAGTTATTAAATTAAATATTCAAGATGTTTTGCTGGGTATCCCTAGTCAAAGCATTTTAATAAATCATCTACTTGTTATACTGTAAAAGACAGATATATAGTTGTAAACATAAAGAAAAACTACCAAAATGTATGGAAGCTCTTAGTTTTATAAAATATTATCGAATAATAGATTTTTTTTTTTTTTTTAGGGTATAATGAAGACCGCTTCACAGAAAAATGGGGCATTTTACCTCTTTTAAATTAATACTTTAAATAATAATAATAAGTCCATCAATTCCACTTAGTTTATTTTTGCGCTAATGGAAACATTCTTTCAGCTGCATATAAAACATTTCCTTAATTTTCTTACTAATATAACTGTCCTCCACGACTTTGCCGATCCCTATCATGTAATAGATGTACATAGCTATTTTTCATTCTTATTATTTTGCGATGTTATTTCTTCTAATAAGATGTATAATATTTATTATGTATATGTGTGTGTATAGTATACCCAAGCCACGTGGGTATATAACACAGATGTAAATGTGGCATTTCATGAAAATAAACTTTAAAAAAAATATTACAGGTTAGGGAGAGAGAAGAGGGTGTAGTGGCCTTACACCTACCCATTGAGTCAATTGTCCAAGCAAGGCAGAATATTTTCTATAAGCTGAATACATCTGTAAAATGTTCCACTTTGTACAATTTCTTGATTGATAGTTTAAATGTGCAGCATTACTTGTATCAAGTTGTCCTGCATTTAGTGATATAAGAACAAAATATATAAAACGATATTACTGGTTTAGACCTTCAATGTTTTCATTTATAGTTATAAATGTAAATATGCTTTGTAATCAGGGAAAATATTTGGTCAAAGCCTTTCAGTACTGAAATTTTGTAATTGGTTAATTTATTAATATAGCATGCTCCAATTGTCTATTTATATTCTCCACTAGCTATTCTTCTTCTGTCAATATTGATTGCTCTCTGTATTATACATGTAAATATTTACCAATAAGCAAATGCTTACGGTAATAAAGAATTGAATTGACTAAAGATTAACATGTCATTTAATTACTGAGCTACCCACATTTTAGGGAGCACTATGTCGGCTTTGTTGGTATGGTAATTAAGCCATCGGCCATGGGTACTAGATTCGCTTCTCTGAGCTCCCAGGCAGTCGATTTTAACGGTTCAGTGGGACAGCGTTACTTACCACTACAAACTGTTCATTAACCCTTGTTGTGGACAACCGGCCTCGGTGGCGCAGTGGTTAAGCCATCGGTCTACAGGCTGGTAGGTACCAGCTCCAACCCAGAGTAGGTTCTTAAGGGCTCAATGGGTAGGTGTAAGGCCACTACACCCTCTTCTCTCTCACTAACCATTAAACAACTAACCCACTGTCTTTGACAGACAGCCCATATAGCTGAGGTGTGTGTGTGTGTGTGTGTATGTGTGTGTGTGTGTGTGTGTGCCCAGGACAGCGTGCTTGAACCTTAATTGGATATAAGCACGAAAATAAATTGAAATGAAATGAAAAATGTCGTGGACACACATCCCAGTTAAATGAGGTGTGTGACTATTACGAAGCGCTTCAACCATAGCAGGATATAAGAACGAAACTGGAGTTAAAATTAAACCAAGGCGCCCAAAAGGTTTTACCGGGTGAAGACGTTTTAAATATCACCCAATTAAAAAGATCTCTAGTTGGTAATGGTCGTCAGTACTAGCACGTTCCTCTCTCATTTTTACCCATAAACATTGATCCTGGAATTAGGTGGTCAAGACAGCGTGTTTGGACCTTAGTTTAACAAGGTACATACATGGGAAAATGTATTATTACTGTCACTGTCCTCAGCTCTAACCGAAAATATGTTCTTGCCCTTTTTGGGTGATATATGGCCACAGTAACGTTCTACTTCTTAAAACCCAGCTAAGTTTTCCCAGCTTGTCCAGTTCCATATGCAATAAACCATTTAGATATTTGGTATCCCCCGCACACTGCATTGCTAATTTAGGTCAAATCAAGACAGAGTTTAACGTGCTCATTCGGAGAAAGCTCTTATAACACACGCCTGTCATGGGTGCAGGTGTCGACTTACGGCGGCTCCTTCATCTAGGACAGGAATTCCTAAAAAAAATTAATTTTGTTTGTTTGTTTGTTCTAGACATTGTTCACAGCAGTATGGGTAAAGTGGATGCTTCTTTATATCTCTCTGGATCGATGTTCTTCGTTTCATCGGTACTCGCAGGTCTCTCGATCGGCATCCATCGCCGACAAAACAAGGTAGACAGTACCTCACAGGAAGAGGCAAACCAGAATGGAAAACAGGTCTCTGAAACGACTACACAGGCGAACCTAGAACCAGGATTGTATGGAATGTCAACACCTAGTAATACCTCAGAGAACGTTGAATCTGTAACACTAACACGTTTTAAAACATGACTGAATCGGACATCTACTACTAGTTATACTTCACAAAATGGTGAAAATGTAACACTGTCAAAATTCAGAAACAATATGGAATCAAACGCCCACCTCTAGTAATACCCCACAGAAAGTTGACTCTGTAACACTGCCAAATTCTGAAACAAAATTGAATGAAACACCCACCACTAGTAATACCCCAGAGACCGTTGAATCTGTGACACTCCCAAATTCAGAAACAAAACTGAATCAGACGCCCACCACTAGTAATAGCATACAGAACGTTGAATATGTAACATCACCAAATTCAGAAACAAGATTAAATCAACCGCCCTCCACGATTAATACTCCACAGAACGTTGAATCTGTGACACTTCCAAATTCAGAAACAAAATTGAATCAAACGTCCACCACTAGTAATAGCATATAGAACGTTGAATATGTAACACCACCAAATTCAGAAACAAGATTCCATCGGAATTCCAGCAATACTCAACAAGAAGATTCTTCAAAAGACATGACAGACATACACAGTGAAGAATCAACATCTGGCACAAATATTGAAATGGATGGTATGGAGGATGGTTTTAATAGCTAGTGTTGTTACAGGAAAACTAGATGCCACTGCATGTACAAAGATTTAGTGCTTTATTCTGGAACTGTTATACGGTTGCATGTTAGACATTCAGAATATGTATGCCGCATCAATACCTAAGAAGGTTTCTTAATTAGTGTGTTTTAAAATTAAATGGACAAATGTTTTAAAACATTAAGCGGTTACTAGAAAATATGGAAGGAATAAGTATCGTACTTTAACTAACACTTTTAAGCACGTTTTTAAAACTGAATTTATGTTAATACTCTTATGCCTAAATTGTATCGACGTGCGCCGTCATCGGCTCAAAGTTGTAAAGTGCCCCTTAGATCAGAAACAGAAAGATAAGAATATTTAATCTGAATCTGAAGAATATGTTCTTATTTAATATCCTTTCTTATGATGAAGACGGAAGATACTGTAGTAAATTCGTATGACCTTTTAGATAAAAATAAATTATCACCACTTTTAAGTTACCTGAATATTGTTAAAACTTGTTGCCAACATATTTCTTTGTCGTCAAGAGATTTCTATAAAGTCCTACACTGGCCATTGGTCATAAGGCTGGCGGGACATACATAACAGACTTCATTCAATGTATTTTTAAATATGTAGATTGGTTTAATATATCTGTACACAATTAATGCTGTGTTTTTGGGATAGCTTTTATATAATTTTTACGTTCATGTAAATACAAAACTGGTTTTGATATTTTTAATATTTTCTTTTTTAAGTGGTTTCAATATTCCTCAGTGGTATCTGTATTATTACATTGTTGCACTTTGTCTTAAATTGTACACACGGCGAGATGTAAATAAAGAATCTGTATATCTGTGTCTATTTGCCATATCATACATTAAATCATTACCCCTTAGTTGTGTATTGTTAACGGGCGTGTCATTGAAGGGTGCCAAGTGTGTACAAGAAGACGATCATCGTATCCTGGACGAGTTTTAGGCGTGAATCCAGAGAAAAGGTTTGGTGTATTTAAAAAATATCTGTTAGTACTTTTAATAACTGGTCACTTTCAAAGGTTGCTTTATCTTCGCAAGCCAAGTGTTCTATTCTGTAACGTTTATCCGTACTTGTGGATTCAGTTCGGCATAGGGCTCTTGGCTTGTAAAAATAGATTGATCACAATGATTTACGCTATAGCTATGTTTCTATACAGCATTGCGTTACAAGCCCGAATACTTTGACTGTATGAGAGCTAGACGGACATTTGGACTGTTATCAGCAGTCAGAGTACTCGGGCTATGCGTTTACTAGTTATATAACCTTTCTTAATATCGGCAGACCCGTGGCTTTTGTTTATGCATCTTTCCTGCCTCGGGGCAACATATCAAGAAACAGATAATCCGTGTTGTCCAGCTCTTTTCCTTGTATACTGATATTTGGTGGAACAAAGAAAGATCATAAGAAAATATTTTATTTGGGTAATCAAATACTAGAAAATATGAATGAATACAAATATTTAGGTATCTGGTTTGAAAAAGTAACAAATTTAATTTATGCAAGAAATATTTAACACAACAGGCAAAAAAAAAGTCATGTTTTACATTTTTTTAAAAGTCAAATGAACTTTCTTTGTCGATAGAATATAAACTTCAGCTGTTTGATGCAATAGTTGTTCCTATATTACTATATGGCTGTGAAATTTGGGGATTTGAAAATATAAATATTATAGAAAAGATTCATATTCAATTCTTACGATATTTAGCGCCTGTCATGAAAAGTACTCCAATATATATGTTATATGGTGAATATGGAAGAACACCTCTATCTCTGAAAATAATCTAAGAATAATTTGCTTTTGGTCACGACTGTTAACGGCTAAAAGCCTAAAACCATCTGTAAAGGCTTACCAAATAATGTATTACGATTTTATTCAATTCGGTACGCATTATAAATGGATACTTAACATCAGAGATCTATTTTACCAGCTTGGATTGAATAACGTTTGGGACCAGCAATCATTTAAATCAGTGGAGTGGTTAAAAAGAGTTGTGACGAGAAGACTGTCTGATCAGTATCTACAAACATGGAGAGATGACATCTTTGCGACCAGCAAAGGAACTACTTATAGAATATTTAAAGAAAAATTGGAACTAGAATCATATTTTAACATTCTGGATAAAACAATGTACACAAATTTTTTTCGATTTAGAATTTCAAATCACTTTTTACCAGTTGAAAAGGGGAGGTGGACACATATTTTATATAAAAATAGAAACTGTACGCTTTGTAATAGCAATATTGTTAGAGATTAATTTCATTATCTATTTATATGCAAAAATTTTAGACAAGAAAAATTAAAATATCTTAACAAATACTATGTAAATAGACCAAATATATACAAATTCCAGCAACTCTTCAGCTCAAAACGTATTAGTGTTCTTAAAAAATTGTGTAAGTTTATATCAATTATTAACAAACAATTTTGTGCTTCTTGACTTACGTGTAATTTTAACTGTTTTTAATATTTAGCAGCTCATCTGTTTGTATCGTGGTATATATGTCTCTGAAATCATCTTGACAATTTGTATGTTTATTATTATTTATGTTCCTCTGATGCCACCGAATGGGGCCATGAGAGTAAATAAAGTTCTGTTCTGTTCTGTTTAAACAAACAAACCCACTAAACCTGGCCGGAGCTCACCCATTTTACACTAAAGGTATTACATTTGCATGGGCGGGATTCACCATAAAGAAGTCTTCAATGTTAAAAGTTAAGTCTGTCTGCAGATTTCAGTCGAATAATTGCCACTTCAAAGCTGTCTGCCATGAACTAATCGCAGACTACCTGTGCGGGTATATATAGATAACTGTGATCTGTGGCTAGATAGAGGGAAAGCAAATATACTAATCAGCGCTGTGTGTAGTATATTTTCTTACACACCCGTTGGTGAGAAAACCATGCGTTATTTTTGATAACACATGGTGTTTTTTTTACACATGTACGTGTGTTAACAATTTCAAGACATACGACTTGCTGCTCCTAGGTGATGACCAGGTCACCAGTGCCACGCATCTAATGAAAAACAACACGGTGGAAATAGATTACACTGTTACATGTAGTTAACCTGACAATCATGGGTCTGTGACGCTTAAGTTAGCTACAAGAGCAACGGCTGTAAATAACTTTTAGTCGAAAAACATGTTAAAATTTACTTAAAAACTGGTTTTTGAGGATCATGTAAGAAATAGAATAATACATTAGTGTCCGTTAGATACCATTTATCTCACAACTCGTTTAAAAACGTATCATACTCGCTCTCGCTCGTTAGATAAATAGTAACTAACGGCCACTCATATATTATTCTCTATTTAAATTCAGTCGCCTTTTAAAAACTTTTTGGTCACATTAGTGGTTTGTATGTAAGTAAGTAATTTTATATTTTGCAGGATTGCACCTGTATATGTTGTTCACAAGGTTGTTAAATGATATATTACTTTCCATAATCTATTGTATATCAAGTACGAATGAAAGCTTGGGGTGTAGTGAGTCT
Source organism: Gigantopelta aegis (assembly GCF_016097555.1). Classification (NCBI taxonomy): domain Eukaryota; kingdom Metazoa; phylum Mollusca; class Gastropoda; order Neomphalida; family Peltospiridae; genus Gigantopelta; species Gigantopelta aegis. The sequence goes on from NC_054702.1 coordinate 17,182,988, forward strand.
AGTGACGTGGAACGGCAAATTAGGGGATGCCCCCAAAATTAAAAGCTTTATTTTTCTCTCCAGCTTTAAATTGACAACATTGACTAAAAAAACATGGACTAATGATTCACCCAGGAAAATTCTTGTTTTCCACTTTTTTATTTATTTATGTTAATATGGTTGACAGATTATTATGATTTAGGCCTACTTTCCTGTAGCAAGTCGGGTCAGGTCAAAGGGCTTAACGTGCACATTCAGAGCAAATTGCTGCAGCGCACGCCTGTCATGGGCGCAGATGTCGACTTATGCCGGCTTCTCTGTCCAGGACATTCCTGCAGCTGATACCGTTCGCTTTTGAGGTCCCATGACCGGCGTCGTGGTTAAGCCATCGAACATAAAAGCTGGTGGGTACAGGGTTCGCAGCCCGGTATCAGCTCCCACCCAGAGCGAGTTTTAATGACTCCACGGGTAGGTGTAAGGCCACTACACCCGCTTCTCTCTCGCTAACCACTAACAACTAACACACTGTCCTGGACAGACGGCCTAGATAGCTGAGGTGTGTGCCCATGACAGCGTTCTTGAACCGTAATTGGATATAAGCACGAAAATAAGTTGAAATGAAAAAAATGAAGTCCCATGGGTATAATAACAAGTTAATAACAAGTTACGCAAATTTAAAAATGCTAAGGCAATTATAAGTGTTTCAACTGTTGTATTGCTTTAAGAGTTATAATTTTAAGTACAATCTTACGTTTAGAGATACAATTAGTACTACAGTACATCGAATATATATATATTGTTGTATTGTAAATAATTATGCGAAGACTTAAACTTAGAAAATCTTAGATGAAATGGTTCTGAAAGCTAACTAATCGTCTGGGGCCGGATTTAGCTTAGTCGGTTGAGCGCTCGCCTGAAGTGCTTGCGTCGCAGGATCGAATCACCTCGGTGGATCCTTCAAGTGATTGGGGTTTTCTCCTATCTGTTGGAAAGTGCATATAAAAGATCCCTTGCTGCTAATGGCTACTAGTGAGAATTATCAAGTGTTTGACATCCAATAGCCGATGATTCATTAATCAATGTGCGCTAGTGGTGTCTTTAAACAAAACAAACTTTAACTAATCGTCTTTTGAATATTGAAGCAGACGAGTGTGCCACAAATAACTGGTTACAACCATCAGGTGATGTGTGTTTTGCTATCAGAAAATCCTAGTAATAAAGAAGCAATGGGGTGATATCGATTGAACAGAAATAGTTATTTAGAGTTAGTTCTGCTCAATTAACACGAGAACGGCCGTGGCTTAAATGGCTTTGTGTGATTGTTCATCTTGGCACACGTCTACAGAATGTCACAACAATAGCTTGCAGGCTGGCTCGCGACTATCAAAAAGACCACCTTCTATAGGTCATTGGTGGTGCAGATAAGGCTGATAGGTACTGGGTTCGCATTCCGGTGCCGGCTACCACCTACATAGCGAGTTTTAATGACTCACGGGTAGGTTTAAGACCACTGCACCGACTTCTCTCTCATTAACCACTAACCACTAACACACTATCCTGGACTAACAGCCCAGATAGCTGGGTGTGTGTGTGCCCAGGATAGCGTGCTTGAACCTGAATTGGATATAAGCACGAAAACAAGTTGAAATGAATGAATGAATGAATGAATAGGTCAGTGGCATCGGTGGTGTATGTGTTAAACCATCAGCTTTAAGGGTGGTAGGTACTGAGTTCGTATCCCGGTATGACATTTTCAAACATCGACTGTGACTGGGACACGTTCTCCTAAGTCTAATCCGATAATGGTGTCTAAGTCGAACATATTTCTTCAGATCTTGTTCATCTATAGAGTAAAACAAATACCCGCATTATTAATGAAATTTGGATTTACATGTATTTAGTACGTAACATACAAGAACACACAAACATAACTAAATAGATGATGAAATCATCTGCGTAACGGTTGCAAACGAGATTTTTCATTTCAGATCAAGTTCTCATTATATTCAATGCCTTGGTGCATGCAAGAAATAAAAGTTGACACTGATTCGAATACTGGTAATAATATGATTAAAATATAAATTTGAACTTTTTTGAAGTTTGTTTTGTTTAACGACACCGCTAGAGCACATTGATTTATTAATCATCGGCTATTGGATGTCAAACATATGGTCATTTTAACACAGTCATAGAGATGAAACCCGCTACATTTTTCCAGTAGTAGCAAGGGATCTTTTATATGCACCATCCCACAGACAGAATAGCACATACCACGGTCTTTGATATACCAGTCGTGGTGCACTGGCTAGAGCGAGAAACTTAAAATCAATGATGTGGCTTAAGTTTTTTTTTAAACTAAAGAAGCTATATGTATAGAAATACATGTATATTTAAAATAAAAAGCATATTCATCCATCTTCTAGTGTGATAAAAAGATTGCAGTCATATAATGAATGACAAATCGCAGGAGTGCCACCAGAGGCGGATATGTGGTGGGGGGGGGGCAGGGGCCCGTGCTTGAACCTTAATTGGATATAAGCACGAAAATAAGTTGAAATGAAATGAATGAAATGTTCAACCTTTGGTTAACATAACCAGTGGTTAACATGAATTTTCAAAAACAAAGACTGAATCAACATGAATAATACTTGAAAACATAATGTTAAAACTTGATTTAGAACAGCCGTAGGTATCCATGGATGCATTATCAAATCTAAAGTTTATTTGTATCTGTGCACAAATAATTAAAAGAAAATTATGCTTTGAACGAATGTTCTCTGGATACGCTAATATCATCGTGGGACAACTCACGTTATTAATAATATGACCCAATATGGTTACAGGTATCTACGTCCACGTTGTACTCTCAAAGACCAGTGATTAAGTTTGTTGTAATGAGTCCTTCAGAAATCGATAAGAAATGTGCATAATGGTTGTTAACTTTCGCTGGATAATTACGAAATTTATTGTACAGTCCCCAGACTGCAGCTGTCAAGTCATTTAGAAATATTGATTTCTCCATTATTTCGCAATTCGTGCATGTACCTGCATTATTAGCGGCTTAACATCGTCACTACATGACCGTGCTACAGGTGTATTCGATATTAAAAAAAATGAAATACACTTTTTATTGTTATTATTAATCCATCCACCGTTTGTTTTGTGTTGCTTGTGGGCCCTATATATCATTGTTATGTTATCGCAAACGTCGGTTATTATCAACTTAACGACAATTGAGAAATAAGAGTGGGTGGGTGTATCTATATACAAACATAATTAAGATTTTATATTTGTTTGTTTTAGCTTTTCATCGATATATTACAATTAAATCAGGTAGGGATCCAAGGGGAGGGGGTGCTGGGGGTACACACCTCACCCAAAATTCGAAATTCCCCACAAAATGCAGTGTTCAGCAGATAAATACTATTGCATTTATTGGTTACCACTTTTTGTTGGGGGTTTTTACAGTAAGAGAAAAAAAAGTAAAGTATAAGCGAAACAAACAACAACTCACACCTCCAAAACAAGCAAACAAATAAAAACAAAGTAATATATACACACACACACACACACACACACACACAGACACACACACACATGCGCACACACACACACATACACACACACATATATATATATATATATATATATAAATATATATATATTTTATTCACCGATATTTTGTAAAATAAAAAAATAAAATAAAACCGTATATAATATACGATACGATACGATACAATACGATTCGATATTATATATCCGATGCGACGCGGTGCGATGCAATGCAATGCGATACGATATGGGTGGATATTATATAGATTAGTTAGATATAAACAGACAGACAGTCAAAGAGACAGGCAGACATACCGACATATATATGCATACAGACAGACAGGTAGATAGAGAGTAATTCAGACGGAGGAAAGCTTTTTTTCCTATTTATTAAATCAACATCGTTAAAATAATAATAAAGATTTTATTCAGTTGTTTCGAATATCCTGGTAAACAGGCGCTATTTTTCAATGGTTATTTCTATGGCTATTTGATATTTTCCTCATAACACTAAAAAGCATAACATTCACTTTAAAAATTGAATCTGCACACGGGTTTAGATCAATATTGCATTCGCCAATTGTTGCGGAATACGGATCGATGAAGAATATCGACTTGGCCTTTTAGATCTCTTCAATATCCCGTCTCCACAATAAATAAAAAAAGACCCACAATGGGCTATAAATGATTCGCTTTTAATTTTCATTACTAAACATAACGAGTCAAAGCAATTTGCATTAACTGCGTATCACCTCGATGTGTTGGAACTACCCGGTCGTCAAAACATGTTTATCAACGGTCACGTTTTAGAAGTGATTTATGAAACGTGAGACGTCGCTTATTACTGGCCGGTTATTATTAAAATATGTTCAAATGCCAACTGCAGAGAAAAGGGCACCAAATGACATCTTACAGGCGAAAAAATAAAAAAAATCTTTAAAAAATGAAGCAGTGAAATATTAGATGTTGATTGGTTGATCAATAAAATGCTTGAATGTAATTGGAAGATGGAAGTGTCAATTGTATAACAGATACAGACGAAAATGGTGTACAGCATTTTACAGTTGTGTTTCACTGTAAAAGATTGACTCCGAGACACGTTGTTAACAAACACGTTTGGTCAGGAATACAACCATTATGCTGAAAATATTCATGATTCTTCTATATAATATGGTGGACGCTGTTAGCTACAACTGGAATGTGCATACTTTGTGAGAAGATGTGTGTGTGCGTGTGTGGATTTCTCTATATACTTTGGTGGTGAATATATAGTGAAATAAAATATATTATAACCATTATGTAACGTACACCCAGCTTTAACATTATATAGCAAGTTTACAAAATGAGAAATATATAATATACATTGCGGAAAATGCCAATAGTTTTTTTTCCTGGATTAGTGTTTTATTTAAAAGTGGTGGAAAACAATTGTGCCATACAAAGATCATCAAGAAAAACATATAATAACACTATTCTGCTTTAACACTGTTTGAAAAGCAAATAACAAAACAATTACACGAAAGCGTTGTTTTGAATACTAGTGGTGAAATTCAAACATTAGGAAAATGTGGAGAACTACCTTAAAGAAAGAAATTATCTGAACACAAAACGGTGAAATTTAAAAAAAACAAAAAACGTAAAGAAAACTAGGAGAACAATATTTATTATATTCATTTAGAGTGTCGAGGGAACAATGGAAAAACACCTCGTCTTTATTACAGCAGAGTCAAGTGGCTTGAGAGAAGAGCAAACATACGGTCAAAGAATAGCACTTGGCTAAGTGTCCTCCATTAGACAGTTATGTGCGAGGTCGATTCACTTACGATAACGCGGCGTGTTCTAATGTGTTTATTTTCAAGGTGTTTCAGGTGCTGGTTGTTGTTTTTGTTTCATGTATCAGTTTCATCACAGTTTTGGATGTGACCAGTCAGCGTTTATAAACAGGGAATTCTGATACTCCAAACATTATAAATAGTTTCTTGTTTCAAGCTGTATTTTGTTTGTGTTAGTTTTCTGCAGGTTAATAAACAGACATAGATCCTGTAATTCAAGACAATAATATCTTCTTGGATTTGAAACCATGGTTATAATAACACAGCAGTACCTTAACACGGACTCATCTAGCAGTATACCACTGATGACAATACTGAAAGGCTGTGATCCCATATTTATCGGCAGAAAGGGATCCAGGACGGAACTATTTTCAGAAAGCGGGAAGACGTCGTCTGCGAGATCCATTTCACGTGGAGCAGACGAAAGAAGGCTGTGCATACGATATCCAAGTTTTCTAGCGCCACATGCAAGGAGCGGACTATCATGTGATTCACATTGTTCTCTACCGAGAATAGCTTCTTCGGCAAATAGATCCAGAAACAACTTTACCAGACAGACGTATCTAAAAGAACACAAGTGGAAACCTAAATATCACAGGACAGATGTCAGTGACGAACCAGAAGAGCTGTATAGAATTTCTATGCCGTGTACCACCGGCTGCTGTTACTGTGTGTATGCAAACAGGATGGGACCGGTCAGACTCTATGTGTCTTCGTATACACCACCACGTAAAGAAAGGACGATCCAAGGCATCCGGGACGGTAAAGGAAGGAGAGTGATCCCCACCTCAAGGAAGAATGATATCAAAGGATTGGTGTATGATCAACATTCGTTTTCTTTACATCCGCCCATCAAGACCAACAAACGCTTCTTGAAGTGTGGACAAAATACGGCTATGATGAAGGATATCCATGTACGACAGAATTGGAATAGGCGTCTGAGAAAATCAGAGTGAAATAACTTTGAATAATAAAATATACTACTACTACTAAAATACCTATGGAAGTAGTGGATAAAATTAAACAAGCAATATGTTAACACAGGTGGAGGCTAAAAGTATGTGAAAATGTGTAACGAAGTCATGAAAAGGGCGAGGAATATCAAAATACGTAGGAACTGGAATTTAAACATTTGTGGTAATTGGATTGAAAGCATCATGAATGATAAGAACATGGATAAAATATAAACAAAGTGTACCACAAATGGAAAGTAAAAAGAATATGAAATAGTTTGTTTGCCAGACCCTCATTTTTGTTCAAATCTTGCAATTCGATTCCGGAATAGGTTTTGGAGATATTGGTTGACAGTGGTGAAGGATATAATTATATGTTCGATGGATGTAAACGGTTTGGCATGCAAATTTCAATAAAACGTACAGTATGTTTATGAAGTCCGAGCATACTTTCAAGATTTTGAGAGAAAGAAGGAAATGTTTTATTTAATGACGCACTCAAGCCATTGTATTTACGGTTATATGGCGTCGACATATGGTTACGGACCACACAGATATTATGGGAGGAAACCCGATGTCGCCACTTCATGGGCTACTCTTTCCGATTAGCAGCAAGGGATCTTTTATATGCACCACCCCATAGACAGGATAGCACATACCACGGCCTTTGATATACCAGTCGTGGTGCACTGGCTATTTTGAGGGATACAAAATGTACACTGAGGTAGTGGAATCTTGGAACGAAGCTACGCTTCGGCCACCGAATGTACCTTCTGCTCAGTTTACGAAGAGTGAAAAAATAGCTGAAAAAAGTAACTTTTTAACTGTTTTACAATAAATGTACTAAATTATCACATTAAAGGTAGACTAAACTCCAACAAGAGTTCATAAACATACTGTACGTGTTGGAAAGATGCATACCCGGACCACCGACACATACTGACACTTTAACAAATGAAAAACGCGTAATTTTAGAATTAATAAAAAAACGTGATTATTCCTGCTAACTGGGGGCAGACATTTTGTTTCGTTTTTGTGACGTCCAATGGTATAGCTTGGGGCGAAGTGACGTCAGCTCAGGTCCAACTTGTCTAGTATGCACAGTGTAAACAAATGCTTTAATTTACGACAAGGCGCTTCGCTTTCATCAACCTGACTTGTAAAACAACATAAATGACTTAATAGTATACTAAACTATTTAACTAAATATATTTCAATTTGCATCAATATAACGAAATGGAGTTATAGTATTTTTTTCTTTTAAAAAATCCAAAGAAAAAATGCATATTATTAGGCCTATTGGTAGGATACGTTCGAGCAAAAACGACCACTCACGATACCCAAGTGATAATTTTCTTTTCTCTGGGACTACGTAATTGGTCAGTTTTGTGATTTTAGATGGGAAAGTCTACTTAATCGAGGGTTTTACAGAATTACTTACAGTTATAAAGCTGGTAAAGTCCATTACGATTTGAAGTTATCACAGAATACCCTGTGATCTTAATAAAAGAGGCACGTCTTTTTAGTGTGTCTAGACACAGTGTCTAGGGACCATCTAAATATACACCTGCCAATCAAGAACCACAGGTACAGGCCACGGAAAGAAAAGACCAATTAAGCAAAACACTCCGACTATTATTTCAGTACGCGGGTTAATTTATATACAAATTATAATACAGTTATTTCAACACTTTGACAATGGTGGTTTATTTTGTATTGAAAAATAAACCACATATACACGTTGCTGTGTTACTGGGATAGATATTATTACCGAATATTGCGATTCATTCGCAAAAATCAGGTGTTTTGTTTCTTCATTTCGAAGACTAATTCCCGACGTTACACGTTAGGTATTACGTAACTACCAGCTCGCCACATTGACTGGGATGGTACAAAATGGCTGCGCCCGTTATATATAATAGCCGTCACATTTAACCGTTTTATTAATTAACTATACGAGTATACTTGTTGATATTAAGCAATAATGTGAATTATGTATCGTTGAATATGCACACCAGTCCAAAAGCTTTGCTTTAGCATTCCTTTAAGATGTAATATGCACTTGAACGTCGTTTAATCCTGACCCAATATAATCGTATACAGTGCATGTAAAATAAGGACAGGGGACTCATTCGGACGTCCATAAAAATAGATTGACGTAGCGATGGTCTAATGAGGCTTTGAGGTGAAGTCAACGCCAGGTGACGCCACACGAAAATAGGGTCCTACGTAAAAAAAGGAAACCAGTCTAGCAAGTCGTTTTCGTACACAATTAAAAATAAACAAATAACATCAAAATACAGCGTATTCAACTTGCATTAATTATGAAACGAAATAAAAATAAGTAGAAACTGATGTGCAGATCGAAATTTTGTTTTATTTCTTGTTTGTTGTACCGTAGGCTTAATATACGTAGGTAAGGTGTGTACGTGTTGTACGTTTTTTCGTGACTAATATTAATTCGCACCAACTGCAAAATAGGAGTTAAATTATTATTTTGTATTAATATTTTTTCAGAAGTGATAATCATTGTGGAGTACAATGTCTGTGAATTTACATAAAACTTTATTATGACTTTTTAAAACAAATTATCGTCAATGGCTTGGGTACCAGACGTTTCCACTCCAAGCCAGTTCGCACCCAACTATTTGTCGGTTCGCCCCACCCCCAATATTAATGTTAGGCAGTAAAGATGACATTGATTAATATACATGGGTGTTAGTAATCACATGACCTATTTTACCTACAAACGTAGTCATGTTTGATAATTTTGATTGGGTTTTTTTCCCTTATCGATATTTTTAAAAAGGATACACCAAAACCCCAAGTGAACAGGATTTTTTTAGTTGGGGATGAACATATTTGAGGGGGGGGGGGGGGGGGGGTGCAAATTTTATTATCAGTCTTCAAACTTACCTGGATGCTGTGAATGCCTTTTAAGTTAAAATTTATTTTTGCTTTATGACACCACTAGAGCACATTGATAAATTAATCAGCTATTGGATGTCAACCATTTGGTAATTGACGGTTTTCCATTAGCAGCATTATTACTAAGTATACACTTCTCCACACGGGACAGCAAATATCATGGGGTTTTATATACCATTCCATTCCAATATTTATTTACATGCTCATATACCACGAAGGTTTCAAGCATGTCTGTCCTGGGCATAATCTCTGGCCTTTGCCAGTGACTAAGTCTAGGACAGAAAAAGGGGGGGGGGGGAATGAGTTTGAAGTGTGCGGAATTTGGAATATGAATTTAGTTGTGTCCAGCGACTGCGCGGACCGACTAGTAGACACCGAAAATGGGCCGTGTTCTGACTGGCTGAATTTCGATTCCTTCGGATCTAACTAGAAAAAAAAACCCTAAGTCTACAGAGAATAACTGCACCTAGCATCATGTCCGGACTAAGAATTTAAACCCAAAAATAAGTTTGACTGCTCGGCCGAAAAGGTTTTAAGGTGATTTGAGCAATTGAACGGGCGCCAAAGTAACGTGCGTTGGACTATTTATAAAAAAATAAACATAAGAATTTTGAAGCTCGATCGAAAAATGTTTAAAGTCCAACTAAGCCCAAAAAGGAGGTTACCTGTCCTAGTTAAGGTTGTTTATCTCGGGGATCCTGGAGTTGCTCGGAGTGACGGCAGCTGGTCTTTTCGCTGGCGTAGAGCCTGTACTACCGTGAAGTAACCGGGGCCGCAGACTGCTCTGAGCATCTTGTGAAGAGACCTGTTGTCTATCTTCCAAAAAAAGACGCACTGTCTATATGTCTGGTCCCTTCGATTGGTAACGATCACTCCCGGCGTACTTCCGAAGGTCTTGTGGTGGATTTCATAGCTGCTGCCGTCCTCCATTGGCTTCCAGTCGATGTTGGCGAAACCTCCCCGGAGTTTGTTCGGTTGAAGCGTGTCCCCTTGCATGTAGGGGTGGAGCTGATGACGAAGTCCACCCATGGCCAGGCTCCATTCGTCCTCGTCCTCGTCCTCGTCCTCGATCAGGGGGACGGCTTCCGGCGGCGGCTTGGTCTTGGCTGGTTGGGTGGCCGGTGATGTCGCCTTCCTTTTCATCGCCGGAACAACAAGTCCATGTGGCGACTCGACGGGAGCGGTCGTTATTGACCGCTGCACCGGAGTCGTCGTCTTTGGGGTGGAGGTGGACATCTTGATGTCCTGGGTGGTGTACGGCCGTTCCGGGGGTGCAGGGTCCGCAAGCGGTTGTTTCCTCTCCGGAGGACTCGGTGGGGGCGGTGTCACAGAAGGGAGCGCCACTGGCGGTTGAGCCGCCAGCTTTGTCCCCCCCTGGGCCGTCCCTAGCACTGGTTTCTTCCTTCTTCTTCCTCTTCCAGTCCCCCCTTTCCTCTTCTGTGGAGGCGGGTCACCGTGACCCGGTATACGTGACCCGAAACTCCAACATCGGGCCGAAGCTTTCAATCAGTCGAGAGCGCAGGTAGACACGTCCACCTTCATTGAAAGACAGCTGGAGAAATACCAGTCATGGGTCACAGTTTAGGACAATATACATTCACACCACTAATAACTATACTTTAATGTTTTTATAAAACATTTTGTCCATTTAATAAATAAAATGTTCCACTTAAATTGTTTTTGGAATACAGATTGCAGTAGTGAAACAATATGGGCCAATTCATAGGCGTACGGGACGGGGGAAGGGACTGTAGCCCCCCCCCCCCCCCCCCCCCCCCCCCAAGTTGTAGTTGTGTAATAATTTATCTATTCGGGCAAAAATTGTCTGGTCATTCGGGCAAGGATGGTCTTGACGTCACATGTCATTCGGGCAAGTTCAGTTCACACCCCCCCCCCCCCCCCCCCCAAAAAAAATGTGCCCGTATGCCTATGGGCCAATTCATGATATGGTAAACTGAGATGTCTTGTTAAGAAAACGACACCCAGGGCTTTAGATTGCAACTAAGCCAAGGTATTAAATGCTGTGCCCAAAATAAACATACCAAATTAAATACAAACATGCTAACCTCAAAACAGTTTACTTCAAAACCACTGAAATATTTTGCTTGAATTAGATTAAAAGAACTTTAATACAATATAACCCTTCAGCAGCAGAAAACAATATATATATATTGTGCCCAAATTAGTGAGATCTAAAGCCCTGAGTACCAGTGCCACTAATGCAACAGCTGTGAAGGGTGAACTATTTTTAGATGAATTCTATTTAGTCATCAACATATTTTGGGGTGGGTTTTTTTTTTACATCTGTCAACATGTTGTTATATATACAGTACACAACAGAAAAACAAAAAGTCGACAAGCAATCCATAGTTTCGCAGTGTATTTATCCCCAGCAATAACTATCCAGGTCTTCCATCTGCTCACCCCTCCCTCTCTTTCCTTCTTCTCTATCTCCCTCTGTGTGTGTGTGGGGGGGGGGGGGGAGGGGTATGAACCCAAATGTATGTAAACAGAAAGCATTTATAAATGTCTAAAAATATAAAACCAACATGCAAAACAGCATAATTTAGAAATATAAATCACAATTATGTAAAACAAACCCCCCAAAAAACGTTCAAGCACATGTGATACACTTCACTTTCTCTGTTGCAGAACATTGGAAATGTATATTTTTATATTATAGGAAGTTGTGTATCTACTTGATTTTCATTCATGACACATCCTTACAATATGTATTACCGTTGTAAAGAAATGATTCAAGGGTTCCCAGCCATGACATTGTCTGTTTGATCTGGGGCAATTAAAATTTAAAAAAAACTAAAAACTATCCAGAACCCAATTTCATGTAGGCTTTACTCATACAAACAACATGTGAAATGGTATGGTACTGAATAATAAAGTCTAGGTGGAAAAACCTTGTTTCATATCAATTTTATTACCATTATTTCATGGCTTACATTGGATGACAACTTTTAGTGGACTAATTTTTAGTCATTCAAAGCATAACAAAAATTCCAGTACCCAATGTTCCAAGTACAGTCTGATATTCACTTGTATCTCACAACTTCAACATCTGACACTTTGACACATTTTTTTTTACTAACGAACAATCATCATGAAACATAAAAAACTTTGTTTCATCATCTGAATACGAATCTGGCACTTCTCTTATTGTTTCCATTTTGTAGTCTGCTTGTCCTGTCCCAACAAGACAATAAATCAGGTTCTACCCATAAAAACAAGCATGGAATGGCTTCTAGCTTCAGTCTTTAAGGAACCGTACTAGTTCTGTACCTGAAATGCAAAATTCAATTATAATACAAATGTATTCATGTAGCTAAGCTTAATATATTTTGCACTTATTTTTAAATCGACAAATAGGAAACAACAGGAATGTCTGTTTAAAGAGCCTCCGCAGATCCTATAGTATAGGTACTTTAGTACTTAGTATTTGACATACATACATACTTGCAGCTTTTACACAGCCAAACATCTATCAAATATACACAAAATAATATTAAAATAATATTTGGGTAGAGGGGGTGTTATTGGTTATTGTTCCTTTTCTTTCCTTATTTATAAATCTTTAAAAAATGTGAAATGACTCGGGCAAACTGGTAACAAGGGCAAAACAACATCATAAAAGATGTTATAAAAAATATAACATTATAATTTATATAGTATAATACTATTACTGGAATCAGTATAAATATGCCGGGAGGTGGGGGGATGATTATGTGCAAACAAATATAATACATGTATATCCTACCAGTAATTTGACCCCCCCCCCCCCACACACACACACAATAACACCCCCACTATCCAAATATTATTTTAAAATATGGTTAAGGACAACACAGGATAATGAGAGAGTATATATGCAGTATCCCACAGACAGGATGGTACATACCACAGCCTTTGTTATACCAGTTGTGAAGCATTAGATAGAATAAAAAATAGCCCAATGGACCCATTGCGGAAATCAATATTGAACCTACTGCACATTAGGTGATTGCCTTACCACTGGTCTATGTCCTGGCGCTATATAAAATATTGAGAGGCTTCGTATTACAATTTGATTGGCTGTACATTACAATTTGATATCCTTGCATTAATTATGCAAAGATTAATTGTAGGATTGATTAATTAAATGTGTACTTATAATTGACAAGTAGGCTAGACGTAAATAATGTAAAAGTGGTGAAAAAATAGTACATGCAATCTGATAATATCAGTGATAGAGATAGTGTGCCTTTAAGCAAAAAGAAAAAATTCATATCATCGTGTTATTAATATTTTAGCATTACCTAAATTATATTCTAACAGAATCTACAGGAGAAAATAGTAAAATAAAAATTCAGTAGGACTTACATGTTTTATAATCTTCTGTCACAGAATATATGCAGTCTGTAAAAACAAACAATTAACACTGACGGTCGACTTTCAAGTGTCATTTGTCTTATCTCATAGCAACAATCCGTCTTTTGTTTTACAATATCTTGTCACTTGGAAAGTTTCCTTCTTCCGTGGTATCAAAAACACGAAGAATTTAAGGCATTATTTATAGAACTTTTTACAAAATGTTATAGACGCAGTCGTTTACTTTCTTGTTTTTCATAGTGTCACGTGGGACCCTGTTGTTGCGTAACGCCACCTATTGAGGACTTCGCGCACCCATTCAAAATTGGGTGATTGATTACTTTATTTTGAATATAAGACAAAATTATTCGACGGTAAAGTCATACTATAATATAGCTTTATGTTTTTATAGTCTTCTTGTATTAACTTTCAAGATTGAAATAGTCCGACATATTACCCAAACTCTGAAAGATGAAAGGACAATTACCCCAAACGAAAATTTAATGTTAGATTATACCAAAGTTAAAATTAAAATATACTCCCAATATTTACTGAATCACGCACGCACGCACGCATTCCATTCACTTTTGTATTTTGTTGTTGGACATCAAAATACCCCGGCAAGGGAGAATAAAAAACAAAACAAACAACAACAACAAAAGCCCCACACAAAAGTGCAAAACAAAACACGCTAGAGCTTAGCTCGTCAGCAGCCAAATGTCCAACAAATGCTTCAACTAAACTTAGTTTTGCCATTGTCATTTGTGTAGTTATTAGCTGTGTACTTGCAGAGCGCCTGCCGCGGGCTGCCCAGAAGACATTCCTAAGTACTGCTAATGCATGCCACTGACCACACCCATATCAGGCATCCGTGGCGTAGGCAGGATTTTGTATCCAACGAACTGGGGGTGGGTGGGGGGGCATCTGGCATCCAAGCCCTCTGGGCCCCCCTGGCTACGCCACTGATCACCCCACTGTCCGTATCCAACGAACTGCATAGGCTAGAGTCCAAGATCATAAGGTGAAATGAAATTTGTTTTTCTTTAAGTTGCCTTCGTGCCACTCTTTTGAAGGAAATGTTTGCCTTGGTACCCCTCGAACTTGCCTTAGTGCCCTAATGTTTGTTATTAATCAAAGGCAACACCCCCCCCCCCCCCCCAAATTATTCACCATGGGGCCGTTGAAATATTACGTAACGCTATTATATCAAAATTAGACAGCCTCCCTCCCCCTTTATTACATGGCGGTGGAAGAGATACACATATGATATTTATCGTCTCTTCACATATGAAAATACGTCTTTCGAGAGGTGCCACACAGTACAACTCCGCATAGATGTTATGCGAAAAGTGTGCACATGGTTCTTTCGATTCATATTTTTAAATCGGAAACATACTTGCTGTATAATTTATGTTAGCAGCATAATTTAACAAAATATATATTTTAATAATTTTGTTTAGCCGTGAATATATTTATAATATTGTTTGTATAAACTTCATTGATAGATGTGTTGCGTAGGAATGCAAAGTTTCATTGATAAATAGCTAAATGGAGTAGCCACGACATGACGTTATTTTCCCTCTTGTAATGCCACAACGTTTGGCGCTAGACCCATCAACACCCTCGAGCGTTACATATTTTAATGGGCCCCAGTGTACATTTTGATGGGGTGTGTTAAAATAGTATTGGCTCGGGCGGAGGATGTATCGCACAAATAGCATATGTAATAATCTGAAAAAGAAAATGAATGGAAAAACATAAGAATAATGTTTTTCACTAATTGTTTCTAGACGCATATGGCGACCATTAGTTATGAAGAGATAACTACTGCAGATACTCTCATCCTACAGTTACGCTCATCATTGCCCCTGCGTGTGCTGTAACCTCACCGTGGTGCAGGGGTGTAACATTCTCTTTGAGAATGGCCAATACAGCACAAAATTGGAAGTTTTGAGTAAAATTCAGTATCCGTAAAATTCTGTGATATTTGTGTTTTTGCACAGTTCTTTACACTGTTTTTGTTTGTCTTGAATTTTTATATTGATGTTGATCATCACTTTATTTATTTCATTACCATAGTTTGACACCCTATAGCCGATGTATTTTTCGTGCTGGGGTGTCGTTAAACATTCATTCATTCATTCATTCATTCATTCACTCATCATTGCAGTTACCCGCATCCCTTTTGTCAGATACCCACATCTCATCAGAAGCTGACTAGAGGTTACCTACATCACCACTTCGAAGTTACCTTCATCATGCCTAATTTAGTAATTTCATTATCAGCCGAATGACACAACTTATCCTTAGTTCATTGATTCAAAATATATTCATACTAAAGCAACTGCCGATACGCTCTATTAAAATGTGAATGTAATGCTTAGAAATACGGAAATTCACATTGATTAATACTCTTCAAGTGCGTCCTCCGCCATATTGGATGTGAGTAACTACAGTTACCCGCATGCGGTTATCCCCTGTGATGCTTACAATCGTGTACAACAATGTCTTAATTCTAACATGTTGGACATCAAGGCCCTACCTATCTTGAAAAATCGACATGCAAGACCAACATAAACATGTTTATACAAATACTACTGTTACAGTTACTAGGTCGATGTTTTTAGGATAAAAAAATGTTTGCTGTTATTACAGCAACGTTTGCAATTTAGCATGTTTATAATACAATTTAATGTACATATAAAATTAATTTGAAGCATTGAAACGAAATATTTGGTAAAACAGGCGCCTGTGCAGGAAATTGTGTAGAGGTCTAGACCGTAGCTAGCAAAGGTTTTTGTGTGTGTGTTGGGATAGGGGTGGGGGTCGGATCATGTTTCCCTGGAAAATACATTAAAAATGAACAATATAGCATGTGGGGGAGGGTACTGTGTGCTGATCGGAATATTACCTAAATAAATATATTTTTATTTAACTATTAAAATTGTGTTACTGTCACACACAATTCTTTATAAAAACTGTAGGTGTGTTTCTATGAAGTTATGCTAATTAATGTGAGGCGAGATGGCAGCTTTAAAAAAACAGGAAGAAAATTCCCATGCAAGACACCAAAACAATGTAATTTTGGGTGAGAGCTCGCTAGTCATAATGTATTTGGGCTAGATTCACCTCCGATATTTGACACATATGGTCACTTATAATAAAACGCAATTTCAGCAACTTAGGCCCTAATATTTATTTTTAAAAACTAAAATACATGTAACATACTAGGCAGTGCCACCTTGAAGCGATGCATTATGGGATTGATAAAATGGCTGCCGCCATAACTGCTGAGACAACCCCAGTTAGAACGCCTTGCGCTCAAATGCGCTATGGTGAAATGACTTGAAAATTCAAAGAAACATAGAAATAGGTTCAATTTAACAACTGAATATGTGAACTCGATGTGCCTAAGTATAGAAATATATTCAAAATCCACTTGGAAGTTTAGTGTTTTTCAAAGTACATTTAAAATACTAGTATCACATTTCGTTATCAGTGACAAAATCGACCTTTCTCTATAATGAGCCACGTCTTAAATACCTCAAAACACTTCATGTGAAAATGGCCGCGACGTCATACTTTTTTCGCGACATCATTGACAGAGCTCTCTTGAAAATCGTTATTGGTGTAGTTTTAACCGAATTACAAATTAAATAATTATATCAGTTAGAAAGATGATAAAACGCTGTGTATGTACATGTATTTAATATCACTGTATTTTATTGGGTAGCTGCAATATTTGTGTTGAAAAGTGAGTCATTTAAGCTGGTGGCAGATATGCAGCTAGCCCGAGTACTCTGACTATAAGGGAGCTAGACGGACATTTGGACATAAATACGCTCTCATAACAGTCGGAGATCAGTCTATGTATTTTTTTGGCAATTCCCGACAACGACAACGTTGGCAAATATTTCCGCTCTAATACCACAACAATCCTATGTTTGACGTCAAATACCTTTACATCGATCATTTTCGAGTTAACTGATTAAAAAAAAATTCACATATCAATCACTAATACACAAACTACAGAAAGAAATCCGACAGCACCCACATTCAGCTACGCTTCGTGACACTCCGTCGCAAGAATTACAAAGCTCGGTGACTGTGACGGTACATGCTCTTAATTTCTTTTCGCCTGTGGCGATATTAATTGTTTTAGAAGGCCGTGTGCAGTTCCAAAGGCACTAAGCCCAGATGGGCAATTTGTTACGTAATACCTTCGCGCGACCGTGCATTCCAATATTCACTTAGTCCAGCTGTGGAGGCCATGTGGCCAGTAGTTACGTAATACCTCTGCGAGTGCGGGTTTTACAACCGTGATTTTGGCGAGTGGCGACAGAATGTCTGGTCATCTAAGGAAAGATACCGACTCTGGGAGAGGTGGAAATATCAGATGATACGTGAGGTACCGCCTTGTACCCCCAGGCGATATTCGCTGTCTCTGAGAGTTTTGAATAAATAGCTAGGATTTTAGAGATATCAGGGAGAAACATAAGGAAGGCTCCAGGGTATCGCTGTTCGTCTGGACTGGTAAATAATTTTATTTCTGCTCTGTGTATAACCTTGATGTGATTGATGTGACTTTAAATATTTTAATACTGTATTATACCAATATTATTTAGACGGTGCTGCCGGTCATCTGACGCAGTAATTTGTAGGCTCACTGTCCTAAATAATTATAAAAAGCTTAACCAGTCATCTTAGAGGACCTAGGTCAACTGTAGGTTATTGTCTTTATTGTGATAGGTACCAGTATTAATTCTGTGTTACAAGGTTACTGAATGAGTAGTTAAGGGTTAATTAAAAATTAACCAGTTAGGAATAGAGTTGTAATTCCTTTATTAATTAAGTTCCCCTGGAAGCGTTTCTCAATTATCACACGTTATTGAACGAGTAGTAAGGGTTAATTAAAAATTAACCAGTTAGGAATAGAGTTGTAATTCCTTTATTAATTAAGTTCCCCTGGAAGCGTTTCTCAATTATCACACGTTATTGAACGAGTAGTAAGGGTTAATTAAAAATTAACCAGTTAGGAATAGAGTTGTAATTCCTTTATTAATTAAGTTCTCCTGGAAGCGTTTCTCAATTATCACACGTGTGAGTGTTGTGTCACGGTGAAGTGATTAGCATATTGTGTGAACTAGACACCTAGAGATTAACTAATTAAGTGATCAGTTCTGGGTCGTTATTATTTGTTGTTGTTAATTAACTACTGCGGCTGTACATTTGTCAGCGTAGGTTAATACAGTTTCCAAAGTGTATTGTGTTTTTGTTGTGTTTTCTAGTGAACTAAACATGCTATATTATATATACTTTATATAAGATCGTATCTCTAATCATACCTAGACGAGCCACACTAGGGTATAACTGCCTGTTACAGAGAGATCTAATAGATATACAGTTAGGAGAGATATTTGGACAATCGTGTTTCATTCAGTTACGGGTATTATAGGATCCCCGTGACAGTGACCTATTTCGTGACGTAGATCACGTGATCGCCCACTGGCCGATTCCGCCTTGTGCAACAGTTACAGGGGCCGTCTCATACCAAGCGACGTTACAACATGGAAGACTTGGCTAATGGTTTCCTCTCTAACACAGTGATAAAATTACCAAATATTTGACATCCAATAGCCGATGATTAATGAATCAATGTGCTGTAGTGGTGTCGTTACACAAAAAACACTTTTTTTGGTGATTGTCGGGCACTTGTCGTTTTGAGACGGCCCCTGGAAGACGGAATGGCTGAGTGGGCGATCATGTGACGCATCGTCACGATATAGGTCGGCGAACTTAGAATTCTGCTGCCCGGAGTTTGCCGAAGTTTAGCTGAATGTGGGTGCTGTTGGGTTTCTTTCTGTAGTGTGTGTATTAGTGATTAATATCTGAATTTCTTTTAATCAATCAACTCGAAAATGATCGATGTAAATGTATTTCACGTCAAACATAGGATTGTTGTGGTATTCGAGCGGAAATCTTTGCCAACTTTTTGGTTGTCGGGAATTGCCAAAAAAATACATAGCTTGGTCTCTGACTGTAATGAGAGCGTATTTATGTCCAAATGTCCGTCAAGCTCTCTTACAGTCAGAGTACTCGGGCTAATATGCAGCGCAAAGTGACGTCAAACTTTGTCATACCTAATTGTGTTCTGTGGTTGAATGTAAACCCACCCCACACCATCAGACTACCCCCGCCCCAGCGGTCGGCCTGCAGAACGCGGCAGTCGGAGTAACGTTCATGTCGACGTCGCCATACTCGAACTCGGACATAAGCGTTGGAAAGGTTGTAACGGCTCTCATCCGTAAACAAAACTTGTTGCCACTGGACACGTCGCCATTGCTGATGTTGTTGCGCCCACTATTGACGTCGTTGGCGATGCTGAGGGGTCAATATTGGTCCCACATAGGGACGGCGGTTAGGGGAGAGCGGGGCAGGTTGAGTCAAAAAATTATTTTTTCCATTAAAGTCAAATTGTATCAATTAAAACGCATTGAAATCAACTTCAACTAAAACTTTAATCTTTACTGAGACAAGTGAAACTTAAAACAAGCATCCGTCTGGAACTTTTCTTTGCGAAAATGTTAAAAGAAAACATAACTTGAAGTGACCCAACCTGCCCCGCCTCGGAGTAGGTTATGTCACCCTATGGGGCAATCTAATTAAAATTAGCTCCACTATTACATGTGGATCTAACACCAGCCAGTTGGAGCTCATGTCCACCAATCAAAACCTTACTTGCAGAATCCTGCCAGTGATTTAAAAATAATTTGAAAACATTCCGAATTATCCTGAGGGTATACGACATGTTTCGTGTGAATTACGAATGCCTTAAAACATGTTTTATTTTATAAAATAAATAATTTGTAATGTAAAACTGAAGACTGATTTAGTTGTGTTTTTTTATAAATAAATAAATAATTTTAATGTAAAATTGAAGACTGATAACCCACCCCGTACGTATTGGTATGGTTCGCTGTACTGCGGCCACTAAAATAGACTCGCCCGATATTTTTAGAATTTGTATACTCCCAAATAACGTTATAAAAGGCAAAGTGTGATTGGTCAATATTTAAATTATTATTTACAGACGAAATGTTACCTGGACATTGGGGACTACGCAGTGTTGTTAGTTTTAAATCACTGGCAGGATTCTGCAAGTAAGTTTTTGATTGGTGGACATGAGCTCCAACTGGCTGGTGTTAGATCCACATGTAATAGTGGAGCTAATTTTAATTAGATTGCCCATGGGGAAGCTTGGGTCACTAGATTAGGACCCCTGTAGAAAAACAAAACTAATAAAAATTATTGAAAATCATTTAAAACAGAAACCCTTTCCTGCTTGAACAAGTAATTCAAGACAATTGTCAGATGTGTCTCTTTGATTAATCACAACCCCTGCAATTAAGAAAATGTCTATGGCAAAAAAAAGAAAAAAAAAAAAAAAGAACATGCCGCTGAAAAACAACAACTCTGTAGTCCAAGGCCAAACATGCTGTGAAGAATTAAAAGCTCCACGGCATTGCCGATTGCCGTGGGCAATTGCAGGGGTTGAAATCATAGCTACCAAAAATAAGAAAAACTTGTGGTAACGTTGGCGAGAGTGTCATTTGCAAAACGTTTAATTTCTGTGCTGCTTTATTTGCAAAAGTCACAAATGAACTATTTGGTTGTGCCAACATCAGCACAATCCTCATGACACCAGAGGTGATAACGTGCACATTCAATCCAAATTTCTCCAGGTTTGGAGTTGTGGAAATGATCTAGGCAATAAATGCACACATCAGTGGATTCAACACTGCTAATTGAATCAGTCAGATATGGCTGACGATGTCAGAGTCAAGTGTTGTATAGTTGACGTCGGAGTTACGTCAAGTATAGTTGGCACGATTGGGGTCATGCAAAGTGTGACTGACGTGCTTGGGGTGAAGTCAGGTGTGGTTGACGTTGTTGGGGTCAAGTCAAATGTGGTTGGCGAGTTTGGAGTGAAGTCAGGTGCAGTTGACTTGTTCGGGTTTATGCCGTAATGAGTAGACATGGTTGTCATACTGTCAGAGATGGAGATAGTATAAGTCATATCAGAGATAGCTGGTGAGATCAGAGCTGGATCAGCGCTGGATGTTGAAACGGAAGTTATGTCAAGGTCAGTTGATGTGGTCAGATTCATGCTAGTCTCTGAAGAAATGTCACAAAGGATTGTTGCAGATGGGTCAACATTCTCGACATAAACCTTCAGGCTGTCGTTGTCAAACACAACTCCAGGAAGAATGGAATCCAAATCATCACCATTATCGACAAGAAACACCTACAGCCCCACAATAGGGAATAACAGCATTTCCGAGTCCTCTAGCAAAGACACACAGATAGGATGTAAGGTCAGCAGTGTTAGCGAACATGAGCTTGACAGCTTTTCCTCTGTCTGAAGGTATGCCAGAATCATTTCGAGAACGCGAGTCAAAAACATAGCAGGTGTCATTTTTTGCAGCTTTGCAGATCATGACTGTGTATTGCTGGACTATTAATACAGCAGATGGTGCTTGCTCAGATATTTGCTTCATGTTTTTATTTAACGTTTTGTCACTAGGAAAAGTATGGTCTTGGAAAATTTGTCATAAAGATGGACCGAGTTTGGAATATCCGAAATAAGCAGATACCCACTTTCGCTTGTTGGCATTTCTGAGGTGATTTGTTTACATAGTTGGTCTCCATTCATGAGAATAAGATTAAGGTCTGTTTTGTCCCACTGGGATATATCTGTTATTGTCTTGTAAACGGCAGCAGCTACTGCCATTGAAGTGCACTGATGACCACGAGATTCAACAGGAAATATTGAATGACCATGATGATATGACGCCCTGACAACCCTTGTGTTTTGTATTTGTTGCGTGATATTATCTGTTGTGTCAAACAAACGTTTCTGCAAGACCTTTCTTTTTTCCTTGGTCACGTTTGGTTTCTTTGCTGCAGCCAACTCGTTTTTCTCAGGTGTGTCTGTTAGGATTCTACATTTCCCAAATCTTCTTTTACTTTTTGGGAGATCTTTGCTTTGACCTGCTTTCGGGTATGGCCTAACCATTTCTGGCGAGCATAAAGAAAATGCAGATCCAGGATCTTTCTGTGGTGCTGGCATATGCTGCTCATTAGTCACAGGAATGTTAGAAGTATCTTGCTGAAGATCACTTTGTCGAGGCAACATTTCAGTACAAGAAGAGGAGAATTGGTTTGTGTCACTATTGTTTGAATGTGAACTCATCGATACGTTCTGCACTAAATTACAGTGCTAGGCTGCTTCAGGTCCAGTTTTATCGTCATGCTGAGGTTTAGGTCGATCGTTGACGAATGACTGAGAAAAATCCGCGTCTGAAATCAAACGGTGAGATTCCAGTGCAGTGAAAATCAGAGACAATGTTGGAAGATGTGAAAGATTTTGGATATGCCTTTCCAACAAGACCTGCCACATCGTAAATGCTCATTCTTTTTCCAGGATTGTTGTACATCCAGTTATTTGCTGCCCTGTGATACAACCTCTTGAAAGGCCCAAACATGGTTTTGTCCAAGGTCTGGAGTTTGTGCGTGCAGTGTTGGGGGAAACTAAGCAAAACTATTCCATTCTCACGACAGAAGTCTATTGTCTCTAATGACACATGTGACTCGTGGTTGTCCAAGAGAAGCAGTACTGTGTTGTCTTTGCTGCAATGAACATAGCGTTCAAAATGCTTCAAGCACTCCAGAAAAGTTGCAGCAGTCATCCATCCACTGGGATAAGCAATACCCAACGTTCCTGGTGGTGCTCCATGAATCATGTAGTTCTTAAAATTCTTCCGTAGAAACACCATGCAAGGTGGAAGGGCATTGCCAATGGCATTTACAAAACCGCACATGGTAACTGTTTGACCACATTCGTGAGAAACCAACTGTGCAACCTGCTTTGTTTCAGATTCTGCAATAACCTTTTGAGGCTTTTGTGATGTCGTCAGTCCAGTCTCATCCAAGTTGAATATGCGATCAGGTGTCAGATTGTTCCTTGCATACAAATCTTGAAGCTTGGAGTAGAAGACCTTAACGTTGGTTTTGTTAAAGGCTGTTGCCCTGGCCATGCTTGTTGCTTCTGGAGTCCTAATACTTACTGAATGGTGTTGCTTCAAAAAACCAGCTACCCAGTCTTTTCCTGCGAGTTCGTGTTCAGTCCAGCTTGTTGGGAAACGTTTTTCATTTCTCAAGGCCTGTTGGTAAGCCATAGACCGTAAAGTTCTACAGTTAACAGGAAAACCAATGCGTGAAGTCACAAAGTAAGTAGTCAACTAGCATCAACTCCTCGGAATCATTAAATATTTGTCTGGAAGAGCATGTTTTGGGATAAACATTTTCCGAGATTTGACCTTCTTTCTTCTTCTTAATAGCACGCCCCAGGGACTCAAAACTAATGATAGAATCAATAACCGACGCCAACCACAATAAACCAATTACACCTAACATTTTAATTAACCCTGATAAATATCTAAAACATAAAACCTTCAAAGCAGTATATCAATTCGTCCAGTCCACCAAACCAAAACTATTAGTGCCACGTACTGCCCGCCTTGCCAGCGTTCGGTCGACGCGGACCACCAACCCGAATGATCGCAGGCAGGATGGGAAACCGTAGCACACCCATCGGGCTCCTGACAGTCATAAAGTTAAAAACTACCGTAAAATTAGAAAATGATCACAACCACCCGCCTGTACGTCTCCCGGAGGGAAGAGTGACCTTCTGCACTCAACCGACATGCACTCCAATCCGAGGGACCAACGGAGGGAAGGTGGCGGTCTATAATTAAGATAAGTAATTAATACCACCCTACGCACTCGAACAGACCACGTATTCCAACCCAGAGAGAGAACGGTGAAACGACAAAAGTAAAAGCATATACCTAGCCAAATTAGCTGGCACAAATTCAGCAATAAATTAACAATTACTCAAAACCACCCGCCTGTACATCTCTCGGACGGAAGAGCGACTTTAAGCACACGACCAAACAAGCACTCCAACCCGGGCATTAACGGGCATCAACGGCGGGATGGTAGCGAATGATTTGATAACCGCTAGATATGACAATGCTTGAATCGTGACATCTGTGACCCCCTTGGTGGAACATCCACCCTACGCACTCGAACAGACCACGTATTCCAACCCGGGTGGAGAACGGTGAAACGACAAAAGTAAAAGCATATACTTAACCAAATTAGCTGGCATAAATTTAGCAATATAAATTAACAATTACTCAAAACCACCCGCCTGTACATCCCTTGGATGGAAGAGCGACCGTAAGCACTCGACCAGGCACTCCAACCTGGGGATTAACGGCGGGACGGTAGCGAGTGATTAATAACCACTAGATATGCCAATGCCATCCAGACCTAACCACGATAACCATATTATTCTACTGTAAATACGTTCATGTTCTGAAGCTCGTGATTGACAAATGGCATACACCACCCGCTAACGACACATTAGCTTTTAGTGGGGTTTTTTGTGTTTTTTTTCTCCACTAAGACAGGATTGAAATCACAGCAACCCAATTAGCCAATCAACATCGTTAGGCAATCAACCAAGTTAGGATATCACTAATTATCACCTTTTCTTTGCAGCACTCTCATTGGTCCAATCCAGCCAATCACGAACCAGGAACTCCACATGTATATTTCGCACAAATTATGCACTTGCGGGATGGTAGCGAGTGATTTAATAACCGTTGGATATGACAATGCTTGAATCGTTACACCTGTGACTCCCTTGATGGAACATCGACCTTACGCACTCGAACAGACCATGTGTTCCAACCCGGGGAGAGAACGGTGAAATGACTAAAGCGGCCTTATACCTAACAAAATAGCTGGAACAATCCCCCATATGGACGGACCCCCAAATATGGAATAGCGACCCTAAGCATCGCGACCCAATAGACATTCCACGCTGGGGGGGGGGGGGGGGGGGGGGGGGGGGGGACGACAGTGGGGGTACCAGCCAGACCTAACCACGATAACCATATTATTTTACTGTAAATATATATTCATGTTCTGAAACTCGTGATTGGCAATTGGTATATATCACTTCCATTAGCGAAACAGTAGCTTTTTTCTTTCTTTCTTTCTTTCTTTCTTGCTTTCTTTCTCACTAAGACAGGATCGAAGTCGCAGTAACCCAATTGGCTAATTAACCAGCCAATCAACATGGTTAGATAATCAACCAAGATAGGACACCACTAATTATCGCCTATTTTTTGCAGCACTCTCATTGGTCCAATCCAGCCAATCACGGATCAAGAACCCCACTACACCTAACTGTAAATAAACTGCACGAATTTGTCTTTGCACCCGCACCATGTTATTTTATTGATTGATTGATTTCAACTTATTTTCGTGCTTATATCCAATTAAGGTTCAAGCACGCTGTCCTGGGCACACACCTCAGCTATCTGGGCTGCCTGTCCAGGACAGTGGGTTAGTTGTTAGTTTGTTAGTGGTTAGTGAGAGAGAAGAGGGTGTAGTGGCCTTACACCTACCCATTGAGCCCTTAAGAACTCGCTCTGGGTTGGAGCCGGTACCGGGCTGCGAACCCTGTACCTACCAGCCTGTAGTCCGATGGCTTAGCCACTGCGCCGGTTCCGTTTTTTTTTATTACTGATGCATTCCATCCTAGCTAACTAAGGTAAGTCAACTAGGGTTCCAGAAGCAAAGACATGCAGGAAAACCGATACCCAACTATCCAGATAGCCTGAAAACAAACCAAGTAAGCTTACTAAAATCCTATATTTAGGGGGCGGGAATCAAAATTCTTCAAACTAAGTACCTAAATTGGTACATATATGTATACAATTGCTACTTGCCACCGTTAGTTTCGTTTTATTGCATTGGTAATAAAATTAAGTATGCCAAGCACTAGGCTTTTTAAACCAATACCTACACTATACGGGTTTAACCCTTCAAATTAGATAGCTAGGCTACCCCCCCCCCTTCAAACTCCCCCTCTGTCATTGTATTCAATGCTATACAAGGACGGAGGCGGATGGGTGGTCATGAATGACCGTTGAACTCACTAGAATAGGGACTTAAGACAATAGGTACAACCTTAACACAAAACTAGGATTCACACACAGACTACACGCTCACTGCATCAGTACACATGGTGCACTGACTAATGATAACAATGCACCCGCCCCCCATTTAATGGCCCAGCACGTACTCTAATAAGGAACCGGACAAAAGAATACCGTTCCGAATACACAATTGCAATGCACCCGGGGGAAGCTGAACAAAAGAATATCTGCCTCCCCCACCCAAACCCCCAATACTTGCTGCTGGTAATAACTTGGTACTTGGTGATGCCTCGACCAGAAGCGGGCAACCTAGGGAGACACCACAGCATCGTAAAGGTCTCAAATTAACGAGCTACTCTCGATTAACTAATATCAAAACCTATATTAGCTCGGCCATTTACCTTTCGATCGACCGTTCAAAATTGCGCCAAATTCCCTCAATCAAAATTGCGCACCCTTTTCTCTTTGGCATTTAACTGCTCCATTCAAATTCCATAGCACCCCCACCACCCCCACCCACCTGCTACCGATTTGATCGGGCTGCTGGTGCTCCCTTGCACCTGCCAGTGCAGGCGGTCCCTCCTCTCCCCTCCCCCCACCTTTCCTGTCAAGGCCGGCTCTTGTGCCCACGACACGCGTGCGCTACAACAGCTTGTTCTGAATGTGCACGTAAAACCCTATGACATGACATGCTTGGTCTGTCATTAACACTTTGAGTGGTGTTGTACCATGCCCATAAAGCAGAGATGGTCTGTCTGGAGACGCCAAAGTGCCTTGCCACAGTTTGTCGAGTTGCCCCTGCTTGCAATCTCCTAATTTCATTATTACGTTGAGCTGACGTCAATCCTGGCATTATTGCATTACCTACAATGTCTTTATGCGGTCTGTTTTAATCACTACTGATGTGGCCTTTTATGCCCCACCAACGGAGGGGTTCGGCATGCAAAGTTACAGAACTTCATGATGCACGTGCTTCTCTGAGGAATGAATGAATGAATGAATGAATGTTTAACGACACCCCAGCACGAAAAATACATCGGCTATTGGGTGTCAAACTATGGTAATGCAAATAAATAAAGTGATGATCAACATCAATATAAAAATTCAAGGTTTAAACAAAAACAGTGTAAAGAACTGTGCAAAAATACAAATACAGATATCACAGAATTTTACGGACACCGAATTTTACTCTAAACTTCAATTTGTGCTGTATTGGCCATTCTCAAAGAGAATGTTACACCCCTGCACCACGGTGAGGTTACAGCACGCGCAGGGGTTCTCTGAGGATTGCGCTTTTGCGTTTCAGTACAAACATTGACTGTTGCTACGTTTATGCTAATCGAACGTGTTTTATAGTGTTTTTGCACCACCATTCGCTAACATACTTGATTGTCTTTACGACGTCTTTGATTCTGTAAACATAATCCGATAGCATTATTTTTACCAATTTCAAGTTTCTTTCTTTTTTTCTTTTTTGAAGAGTATATATAGATAAACCTTCGACAAGAAGTCGTCACTGAAATATATATATATATGGCCGCGTAATGTATCGCCGTGGTTGCTATATATATATTTATATATCTTGAGTACGTTTTTAAAATCTTAAAATATACTCATTATAGCAGTTTTAATATTTAAGTAGGCCTATTCTGAATAGATCTTACCGTTATCTGACAAGGTTCATAGTGCCAACCTAGACCATATAAAAACACACTGATTGCCAATATGACGCTGCGAGAGGGTTTCGCTTCTCGTATGATAAGCGTACGAAAGACGTTCGGGATGGGGTGGGGGGACACAGAGGGGATCTCACACACATAACACACACACATGAATACACGTTGTTATTCAGATTTTAGCATTTTCATTAATTATAGGTAAAATAATTTGCTCCCAACACACACACATACACAGACACACACTCACCCTGACAAACACACACACACACACACACACACACACACACATACTCACGCACACTGACACACATACACCGACATACACACACACACTAAAACAAAGGAGAGCCTGCAGTCTGTGTTCTTAATGTAATGTACGAAAATATGGCGGCAAGACGTGTCTGTTGTATTACAGTAGTTGGTTTAAACAATATCTGTTCGCAGATCAAATTTGGGATTGGCCAAAAGGCAAGTGCCTATATTAAGGCCTCTCCCTACATTTAACAAATATACATGTTATACATCAAGATGGCTAGAACAATATTATAATAAAAATAACACGGATAGTTTGGGGGGGGGGGGGGTAGGGGTAGAAGGTGTGGAAGAAACAAAGAATAAATAACAAGCAGTTAGAATGGTTAAATAGATAATTGATCTCGAAACGCTTATTATTAATAAGAAAATTCTGAACAGATTTAAATATAGAGATATTATCTTGGACAATTAAATTAGAATCTCCAAATAGTAAAGTATGACACTTGAGATTATAATAGTTCAGTAAATGGGTATTGCGAGCTGCAGCGTATGTTGAACAAAAACATAAAAAATGTTCAGCATCTTCAAATGGGTGCCCACAAGTACAAGAAGGGGTATCTGTCACATGTACAAATTTGTGACCATTCAAATCACTGGTACCCAAACGGAGTGGCAGTGGGAACTATTTTCTCGTGCCCCTATCCACAGAGGTTCAGGCACGCCCACTACGGATTTAGCCTCTGACTTCGCCAGTGACTAACTCCGGAGCAGGAGGGGGGGGGGGGGGGGGGTAAGTTTGAGGTGGGCGGAATTTGGAAGAAAGCCATTTAGTAAGGTCAACGCGAGCGCGGACCAAATAGCAGACACTTCGTAAACTTGAAGTACACCGAGTGGGAGCCGTGCTCTGATTGGCTGAATTTCGATTCCTCGGTGAAGCCTGTTTTTTACCTAAGTCTACAAAGAGTAACTGCATCCAAAAACATGTCCGGACTCTAAAATTTAACCCAAAATAGTTAAGACTGCTCGGCCAAAAGGTTTTAAGGTGATTTTGAGCAATTGAACGGGCGCCAAAGTAAAATGCGTTAGACTACTTATAAAAAAATAAACATAAGAATTTTGAACTGCTTCCAAAACGTTTAAAGTCTAACTAGCCCAAAAAAGAGGTTAGTACTCACGGAGGTGAAGGAGGTTGGCAAAGGGGAGGACGTCACGGTGAGCCGATGAAGTTGGAGGCGTCTAAATGCGGGATGCCCGGCCGGTAAGTGGATCCTGCTATCGACTTGGCTAATGCTCGATATTCTTTCCCGGCTACGATTTTGATGATTCGATGGAGGGTCGGGTTATCCATTTCTGGGAGTAGCAGTGCTTGATTGTAGCTCCCACTCCGGCGTACGGTGAGACAGATTCCCTGGCCATCCCGCATTGTGACGCTGTGGACGCAGAAGTCTCCCTCTGTCGGACTTGCTGGTAGCGGCATAAAGGCGCTGAGCTTCGGTTGGGTGAATAAGCTCCGCACGTCCTCGATGTTGGTTTTGACTAACTGGGAGTAGCGCGTTGGTAGTTTGCCGGCCTGTGTATTGAGTGACCACTGCTCCTCAGTTTCAACAACAGGCTTCGGCGGTTGCGTCGGGGGTCCTGGCTTGACTGGTTGGTCTCCTGGTGACGCAATCGCTTTCCGCTTGGCAACGGCTACCGATCGGGCCTGGGACTCGACTGCGGCACTCTTCCTAGGTGGAGGTGGCATCGCAGGAGTCCCGGAAGCTGAGTTCACTGGAGTTTGTGGGGGCGACTCCATAACCGCCTGGTTAAGGTCTGCCCCTGGTGGTTCGACTGTTGGTTCCGGCTGGGCTGGATCCTCTGGTCTCCCCGGTGTAGATCGGTGCCGGGGATGTCCAACGTAAGGGGCCTCCGCCGGCAGTTGAGCTGCCGGTTTTGTACCCCCCCGGTCCATCCCTGGCGCGTCCGTCTTCCTCCTTCCTCTCTTCCTCGGTGGCTTCTTGACCGGGTCACCGTACACCAGGGTCACGGTTGCCCGTGGCCCGGTGTACGTGACGCGGTATTCGAGTAGCACTCCATAACTGGCTATGAGTCCCCCCAGGTGGGGGGGTAACTCGAGAGAGCAGGCGCAGACGTCTTGCCTCATCGTAAGCCGTAGTAGAAGTGGCACACTGATGAATCGACCTGTGACTACTGTATTTATGCCCAAACGGAGTCGGCTATGTAGAATCTGTTGCCTTTTATCACCTTCATAGAAATAGGATGGAACAGCAGGGTCGTGTTTGTTCATTTGTATTTTAAACCATTTTAGTGAAGAAGAATTTCTAATATCAGGCAACAGATTGTTCCATAATTTTACTGCAGGACAGGAGTTCGAAAACAATTTTGTTCGACAAAAATATGTTTGTAGGTTCTCCGCATTACGCGTATGGTAGTCATATCACAGTAGTTGACGATATCCACGAGTGATGAGAAACACAAGTTTATTAAAACTGCGGTTGTGTTGGTTTTTGCATTAGTAAACGATGAAGAGGCAGGATAGCAATTTGCTATGCATGTAGTTTGACGAGTTTATCTATTCAACAACTTACAGGCGGTTGCTCAAAGTTTTAGAGACTGTGGATGAGGGTTTTGGCTACAGTGAACATTTGCTGTTCACTTATTTCTCTCCATCAATAGACATTGTATACTTGGAGATATTAGAAAATGGCCTCTTAAGACAATACCGGTAGGTTTGGGGTGTTTTAAAGAAATTTAAGAGAGTAGTAATATAGTCTCATTAGATAGGTGACTACATGTACATGCATTAGATTTGCGCCAACTGTATGTGCACTACTGCGGCCTCTTCAGACAGGTGGTTGCTAAAGACAGGCGAGATTGGCACAGACTATGATGATTGTTTGTTTTGTTTAACGACATCACTTTAGCACACTGCTTCATTAATCATCGGTTATTGGATGTCAAACATCTGACTCGTAGTCATCGGAGGAAACCCGCTACATTTTTTCATTAACAGCAAGGGGGCGGGACGTAACCCAATGGTAAAACGTTCGCTTGATGCGCGGTCAGTCCAGGATCGATCCCCATCGGTGGACCCATTGGGCTATTTCTCGTTCCAGCCAGTGCTCCACAATTGGTGTAACAAAGGCTTTTCCCAAAAAAGGAAAGCAATATCCGGGCCCCCCCCCCCTTTTCCCGGGGGAAAACTGGTTGAATGAAAAAAACCTTCTTGAATTGACCCAGACTGGCAACCGATCAACCCAACCATTGTAAAACATTAAAACCCCAATTTATGTAAAAAAACCCCCTTTAAAAGGCGAGAAAATTTTTTCAATGGGGGATCAATACTTTAAACTTCAGAATTTGGGGGATCAAAAATTTCCACCCCCGCTTCCAATTACAGATAAAGGGCCAAACAAAAATACAGAAAAACAAAATAAAAATAAAAGAAAACAAGATATTAAAATTATAAATATAAAAACTACTTTTTAAAAAATTTTTTAATAATTTAATAAATTATAAAAAATAAACCGGGTAATTATTTAAAATAATTCGGTTGCAAAAAAAAAATAAATTTTAAAATTGTGGGTTAAAAAAAATTTCCCTTTTGAAACCAAGTTGTTAATTTGTTGGCCCCAAAAAATTGGCCGACATTGTTGGGACAGTTTGAACAAAATAGCGTTGTTTGGGGGGGGTAGTTTGGCCAGGGTTTTAGGGGGAGGGGAGGGGTTTTTTTTTAAAATTAACTGAAAAAAACCTAATACCAAAGCAGGTTTTAAATTGAAAATTAAAATTTAAAATTAAAAACAAATTGTTTCTAAAATTTAAAATTTTAAAATTTATCAAAAATTTAAAAATAAATTTTTTAAGACAAAATTTTGTTTTCAAAAGACAAAGGAACTTTAAGGGGTTTTTGAAATTTTCTTTTTTCAAACCATTCCCAGACCATTCCGGGAAGGGAAAAAGGAAATGGTAATTTTTCTGTTCCCCTGGCATTTTACCAAAGGAAAGGAAATTTTACTGGCCCCAACCTGGGGGAAAAGGTTTTTTTTGTCCCATTGGTAGGATTTAACAAGGAAAACAATAAACACATTTTTTTTTTTTCTGTCAGTTTTATGTCTAAGGAAATTTGTGCCAAAAGAAAACTTTCAAGGTTGAAATTGTATTACAGAAAACCAACAAATGGTACATGGGATGTAAAAGTATTGTGAAGTTAAACACTAAACGCACAATGCCTTTTTTTACTCAAAGTGTGGTAAGGGGTTTCTAAAGTGGTTCTTCTCGATTGCAACAATATTTAGAATGTAAAGTTTTTGGACTAGTTTAAATTGCGTTGTCATGACTACAGTATTACATTACGTCGGGTATATATGGAAAGTCGTGTCATTTTAGTTGGGTAATTAAGAGAATGACAATGGGGATGGCAAGTTTTTTTAACCTTGTGAAAGCGAAGGAACGTTTTATTTAATGACGCCTCAAACTTTTTATTTACTTAATGGGGCCCAAGACAGGGTTAAGGACCACACAGATATTGAGGGAGGAAAACTCGCTGTTGCCACTTCATGGGCACTTTTTTCGTTAGCACAAGGGATTTTTATGCACCATCTCATGACAGGATAGCACATACCAGGCCTTTATGTACCAGTCGTGGGGGCCTGGCTGGAGTGAGAAATGCCCAAGGCCCACTCGGGATCAATCCCAAACCGACCGGCACAAGCAAGGGCTTTGCCACTGGCTACGTCCGCCCTTAATCCTTGTGTGTTTCCAGATTTTGTTTGCAAAAACTGACAATGATCAAAGAACAAAATTTAAAAAAACATGTGATAAAGTGTTTAAATAAAGCCAACCCCTTCCCCAGCCCTGAGATTTTTAAAATGGTATTGATTTTTCTAAGAGTAGTCCCCAGGGCCAATGGAAAAATTTTTTGAATTGCCACCCGAAATACTTTTTTAAAAATATATTTGCCTGTAAGTCGATTCCGGTTAAATCGGTTCCTAATTTGAAGCCCTGAAAAAACCTAAAAAAAATTATTGACCCGTTTTAAGTCGCCCCCATGAAAAAAAACTTATAAATTGAAGTTTTCTTAATTTCAGCCATGAAACAATAAATGGCTCTATGTACAATATTTGAACAAAAGAAAAATTTTACAAACTTGGTTTTCCCTTTTGACATTGCAAATTTTAAAAAAATCCAAAAAAATTTAAAAAACCAATAGCTCAAAAACAAATATTCAAATTAAACCAATGCATCAAAACAAAATTCCCCATTAAACCACTAGCATCAAAAAAAATATTCCCTAGCAGATGTGAAAAGCGTTTGACTGTTCCGATGGATGTACAGCATGGTTTTGTGCCAAAACAACAATTTTTTATCAACAATCACTAGATAAAACAAAGTATAATCAGTTAATCAATTTTAAATATGTAAAAGCATAACCTGTTTTGGAAGTAACTGTTTTCGTACCAAATGCACCTAGGATTCAACCAGTACAGCTCAAATTATAGTACACATGGTGCATTGCCAAATGATAACCAGCACCCG